>NW_026781364.1:39354-63402 GCF_030144855.1 Hypanus sabinus
GTGGATATATCAGAGGTACTTAATGAATACTTTTGCTTCAGTATTTACTATGGAATAGGATCTTGGTGATTATGGTGATAACTTGCAGCAGACCGAAAAGATTGAGCGTGTGGAAAAGTAAGTGTGATAATGACAAAAAACGGTTGGAGTATTTGTGGGTAGTGTAGAGGGATGTCAAATGTTACAGCGGGATATGGATTGGATGCAGAACTTGTCTGAGAAGTAGCCGAAAAAGTTCAACCCAGACACCTGAAAAGTGGTCTATTTTGGAGTATGTCAATGATATTGCAAATATAGTATTAATGGTAAGAATCTTAGCACTGTGGAGGATCAGAGACGATCTTGGGGTCCGAGTCCAGGAGGACGCTCAAAGCAGCTACGCATGTTGACTCTGCGGCTCTGAAGGCGTACGGTGTATTTGCCTTCATCAATCGGGGAATTCAATTTAGAGCCGAGAGTTAATGTTACATCTGTATATGACCCTGACCAGATCCTCATTTGGAGGACTGCGCTCACTTCCCGTCTCCACACTACGGAAAGGATTTGGAAGCCAGAGAAAGGGTGCAGATAAGATTTACAGGGATGTTTCCTCGAGAGGGGATCATGCCTTATGATAATACGTTGAGTTTTTCTCCTTGGAGCCAAGGAGGATGAGAGGTCACCTGACAGAGGTGAAAAATATAATGAGAGGCATTAATCGTATGGACAGTCAAAGGCATTCTTCCCCGAAGGCTGATATGGTTGCCACAAGAGGACACAGTTCATGTAGCTGGGGGTGTTGGTACAGAGGAGATGACAGGGGTATATTTTTACTCAGAGATTGGGAAGTGCGTGGAAATGTACCTTCGAGATAGGTACATGGAGCTTAGTGAACGGCTAAATGTAAGCCAAGTAATTTCTAAAAGAGGGACATGTTCGGCACGACATTGTGGGCCGAAGAGACACAGTATTGTGCTGTAGATTTTCTATGTTTCTATGAAAAACTGCGCAACTCAGAACATGGTTCCCAGCAACATACCACCCAGGTCTCTCGTTCTCTCCACAGAGCCTTCGTTTGTTACTCATATTAACGAATTCCCTGTCACGACAGCTCGCCTCTGATCTCCTCACATGTCCCTTCTGAACCACAGAACATTAAACAGAGCACCACCAAAACTGCTGTCAGCAACTACCACACACACACACACACACACACACACACACACACACACACACACACACACACACAGCACACTCACACACACACACACACACACACACACACACACAGACACACACACACCAATATCCGACACTGTGTGATTGTGTATGTGTGTGCGGGGCAGAAGACGGAATGATGTGGTGATATTGTGGGCATTACAGGGAGTGGTGTCCACGCAGACATGGGGTCACTGATACAATTTTCCTCCGGCACCATCGCAGCACACTCTGATGGAGGTCAGAAAAAGTGCGCAGCCCTCCCCCTCCTCCGTTCTCCAATACCCTGCATTTCGGCGTTCCCGTAGTCTCGAATTGAGTGTGCCTCTCGGAGATGGTATGTGTGTGTGGCGTGACCGGATAATGTGATGCGAGAAGACCAAGGAAGGGGAGGAGTGAAGATGACAGGGTAATGGTGTTAAGATTGCAGATACTGAAGTAAGTGTTGTGGAAACCACACGACCGGACTGTGCATACAGAGATGTGGAGAAGCACAGATCCTGTGGAAAGGGCGAGGTGTAATACCAGACCTCATCTCTCCCCTACACACCCCACAATTGGCCGCGACACAGGGAGGGAGGAGGGAGCGGGGGGCGAGGTAGATTGGAAGCGTTCAGCAGATGGCCTGTATCTCGGAGACGAAGACAGATGTAGGGAACGTACAGGATGTGAGAGGGGTTTAGAAAGTGTGTATCAAACCAAGGAAACAGAACAAAGAGAAGAAAGTCCGCGCAGAAAGAGATTCCGTCCCATCTCACAATCCCGGGCGGGGTCAGACACAAAGTGATTCTCCTTACACACGGTTCCATTACACACACCTGGGGACAGACAGCGAGTCAGTCTCTCTCTCTCTCTCTCTCTCTCTCTCTCTCTCTCTCTCTCTCTCTCTCTCTCTCTCTCTCTCTCTCCCTACTCTCTCTCTCTCTCTCTCTCTCTCTCTCTCTCTCTCTCTCTCTCTCTCTCTCTCTCTCTCTCTCTCTCTCTCTCTCTCTCTCTCTCCCTAACATTAGGAGCGGGGAATGGGGGATTTTACTTCACCTCTCCTGCTGGTGCACAGCTGAATTTGTTTTCGGGGAGAGAGAGAATTTTGTTGAGGGTGTAAGCATTCTTTAGACATGTGGTCTGGCAGACGACCCGAAGGAATTCGCGGTTATCCTGCATTCAATGTTCGAATGCAACTCACGGACATTTAGACGATATTGACACCGGTTCCTGTTCATCTCCTGTTCGAAAATAATCTCCTAGTCGCGGACCGAAGTGATCGGAGAGTGACGAATCTCTGTAAAGGAGAAAATAAAGCTAATGAAAGACTCATAGAGCTAGGTAATGGTAGAGATCGAGAAGATTATAAGGCTAATAGGAAGGAGCTTAAAGGGAAATTAGGAGAGCCAGAAGGGGCCATGTGAACGCCTTGGCGGGCAGGATTTAGGAAAGACCCCAAGTCATTTAACAAGTATGTAAAAAACAATAGGATAATATGTGAAATAATTGAACCCATCAAGTGTGTCAGTGGGAAAGTGTGTATGGAACCAAAGGAATTAGCAGAGGTACTTAATTAATACTTTGCTTCAGTATTCACTATGGAAAAGGATCTTGGTGATAGTAGAGACGACTTGCAGCAGACTGAAAAGCTTAAGCATGTAGATATTAATAAATAGGTCTTGCTGTAAATTTTAAAAAAAGATCAAGTTGGATAAGCCGCCGGTACCAGATGAGTTGTACCCCAGGCTACATGGGAGGCGAGGGAGGCGATTGCTAAGCTCCTGGCGATGGTCTTAGAATCATCAGTGGGGACGGGAGAGTTTCCGGAGGATAAGAGGGTTGGGGGTGTTGTTCCTTTATTCAAGAAAGGGAGTAGAGATTGCCCAGAAATTATAGACCAGTGAGACTTACCTCACTGGTTGGTGAGTTGATGGAGAAGTTTTGGAGAGGTATGATAAGTTTAGGAATAGACAGAATGGCTTTGGCAAGGGCAGGTTGTGCCTTACGAGCCTGATTAACTTTTTTTGAGGATGTGACTGAACACGTTGATGAAGACCGAGCAGCAGATGTAGTGCAAATGGATTTCAGCAAAGCATTTGATAAGGCACCCCATGCATGGCATATTGAGAAAGTAAAGAGGCATGGTATACAAGGGGGCATTGTCTTGTGGATCCACAACTGGCTTGCCCAGAGAAGGCAAAGGGTGGATGTGGACTGGTCATATTCTGTATAGGTATCGGTGACCTGAGTGGTGCCTCAGGGATTTTGTCTTGGACTCTTTCTGCCCATGATTTTTATTCATGCCTTGTATATTTAAGTGGAGGGATGGGCTAGTAAGTGTGATGAGGGACACAAAGGTTGGAGGTTTTGTGGATAATGTAGAGGGCTGTCAGAGGTTACAGTGAGACTTTGATTGGATGAAAAACTGGTCTGAGAAGTAGCAGATGGATTTCAACCCAGATACATGTGAAGTGGTACATTTTGGTAGATCAATAATATGACAGAATATAGTATTAATGCTAAGAATCTGACACTGTGGAGGATCAGTGAGATCTTGTGGTCAAGTCCAGAGGACGCTCAGAGCAGCTGCGCAGGTTGACACAAAGGTTATGAAGGCGTCCGGTGTATTCGCTAAATCATGTGTATTAGCCATCATCAATCGTGGAATTCAATTTAGTGCAGAGAGGTAATGTTGCAGCTGTATATGACCCTACCCAGACCCCACTTGGAGTAACGTGCTCTCTTCACGTTGCCATATCTACGGATTTAGAAGCCATTGAACGGGTGCAGAAAAGATTTACAGGGATGTTTCCTCGATTGGGGGAGCATGCCTTTTGTGAATAGGTTGAGATTTTCTACTGGGAGCACCGGAGGATGAGAGGTGACCTGACAGAATTGGAAAAGATGATGAGAGGCATTAATCGCATGGCTAGTCAAAGGCATTTTTCCCCCCAAGGCTGAAACAGTTACCACAAGAGGATACCGTTTCAGTAGCTGGGGTGCAGGTACAGAAGAGATGTTAGGGTAGGTTTTTACTCAGAGAGTGCGGAGTGCGTGGAAATGGCTGCCGTCAACGGTGGTTAGAGGCGGATACATAGGGTATCTTAAGAGACATTTAGATAGGTACATGGGGTTTATTGAAGGGCTATAGGTAAGCCAAGGAATTTCTAAAAGAGGGACATATTCGGCAGATCTTTGTGGGCGAAGAGCCTGCATCGTGCTGTAAGTTTTATATGTTTCTTTATAAACTCTCGTTCTCTCCACAGAATCTCCGTTTGTTACCCACATTAACATATCCCCTGTCAGGACAGCTCGCCTCTGCTCTCCCTCACAGTCCTTTCTGAGCGACAGAACATTAAACAGAGCCACCAAACTGTTGCTCTCAGCAACTACCACCGCACACACACACACACACACACACACACACACACACACACACACACACACACACACACACACACACAAACACACACACACACACACACACACACACACACACAAAAACACACACACACACACACGCACACACACACACACACACACACACACGAACACACACACCACACACGAACACACACACACACACACACATGCGCGCGCGAGTGCGCGAGCGCGAAACATGCTGTTGTGTATGTGGGTGGGGGGGGGCGGTGGGGGGCTTGAGTCCGGATTGGGAATATATGGGCGGTACTATAGTGGGCCCTACAGGAAGTGGTGTCTAAGCTGACTTGGGGTCACTTATGTAAAGTTGCTCCGGCATCAGCGCAGCACACTCTAATGGAGTCAGAAGAACTGCGTAACGCTCTCCCTCCTCCGTTCTCCACACTCACCAATACCCAGCCTTTCAGCTTTCGAGTCTCGAATTGAGTGTGACTCTCGGAGATGGTATGTGTGTCTGTGTGACCGGATAGTGTGCTGTGGAAGAACAAGGAAAGGGAGGAGAGAAGAGGCCAGGGAAAGGTTTTTAAGTTTACAGATTTTGAAGCAAGTGGTGTGGAACCACACGACCGGCCTGTGCATGCAGAGCTGTGCAGAGGCTCGGATCCTGCTGAAAGATATCCAGCGGAAGGGGCGAGGTGTGATACTAGACGTATTCTCTCCCTCATACTAAAACAATTGTCTGTGAAACAGAGAAGGAGGAAGTAGGGAAGGAGTGGGCGACGTAGATGGGGATCGTTTAGCAGATGGAGTGCATCTCGGAGACGGAGATGGGCGTAGGGAACGTACAGGATGTGAGGGCAGAGATTCCGTGAAAAAGTGGAGGTAGTGCAAAAGAGAAGAGTGTGCACGTAGAAATGGAAAGAGGGAGAGTGTGCTCATGACAGAGAGAGTTGGATGTCAAGTGTGTGTGTGTGTGGGCGTTGAGCAAGAGAGAGAGAGAAAGAGAGAGAGAGAGACAGAGAGAGAGAGAGAGAGAGAACAAACTGCCTCGCACTGGAGTTCAATCAACCTATTCCCCATCGAGGAAACATCCCTGTAAACACACACACACACACCTCCATCCGAAGTGTGTGATTGTGTCTGAGTGTGTGGGGGGGTGGTTGTCAGTGGTGAGGGGTGGTGTGGGTGTAGAGGCCGCAATGAGAACAATGGAAATATATGAGTGGTGATATAGTGGGCACTACAGTCAGCAGTGTGCAGGCTGACACGGGGCCAGAGATGTAAAGTAGTTCCAGCACCATCGCAGCACACTCTAATAGAGTCAGAAAAACTGCTCAACGCTCTCCCTCCTCCGTTCACCCCACTCACCAATACCCAGCCTTTCAGCTTTCGAGTCTCGAATTGAGTGTGCCTCTTGGAGATGGTATGTGTGTGTGTGTCACCGGATAATAGAAACTCAGAAACATAGAAACATAGAAAATAGGTGCAGTAGTAGGCCCTTCAGCCCTTCGAGCCTGCACCACCATTCAGTATGATCATGGCTAATCATCCAACACAGAACCCCGTACCTGCGTTCTCTCCATACCCCCTGATCCCTTTAGCCACAAGGGCCATATCCAACTTACTTTTAAATATAGCCAATGAACCGGCCTCAACTGTTTCCTGTGGCAGAAAATTCCACAGATTCTAGGTGAAGAAGACCCAATTCACAGTGAAGAGGTTTTTCCTCATCTCGGTCCTAAAAGGCTTCCCCTTTATCCTTAAACTGTGACCCCTCGTTCTGGACTTCCCCAACATCGGAAACAATCTTCCTGCAACTAGCCTGTCCAATACCTTTAGAATTTTATACGTTTTAATAAGCTCCGCCCCAGTTGTTTAAAATTTATATTAATGATTTAGATGAAGGAATTAAATGCAGCATCTCCAAGTTTGCGGAGGACACGAAGCTGGGCGGCGGTGTTAGCTGCGAGGAGGATGCTAAGAGGATGCAGGGTGACTTGGGAAGGTTAGGTGAGTGGGCAAAACTCCTGGCAGATGCAATTTAATGTGGGTAAATGTGAGGTTATCCACTTTGGTTGCAAGAACAGGAAAACAGATTATTATCTGAACGGTGGCCGAATAGGAAAAGGGGAGGTGCAACGAGACCAGTGTGTCATTGTACACCAATGATTGAAGGCGGGCATGCAGGTACAGCAGGCGGTGAAAAAGGTAAATGGTATATTGGCATTTATAGCAAAAGGATTTGAGTGCAGGAGCAGGGAGGTTCTATTGCAGTTGTACAAGGCCTTGGTGAGACAACACCTAGAATATTGTGTGCAGCTTTGGGCCCCTAATCTGAGGAAAGATATTCTGGCCATAGAAGGAGTACAGAGAAGGTTTACCAGATTGATTCCAGATATGGAAGGACTTTCATATGAAGAAAGACTGGATCGACTAGGCTTATAGTCACTGGAATTTAGATGATTGAAGGGTGATCTTATTGAAACGTATAAAATTCTAAAGAGATTGGACTGGCTAGATGCAGGAAGACTGTTTCTGATGTTGGTGAAGTCCAGAACGAGGGTCCACAGTTTAAGGATAAAGGGGAAGCCTTTTAGGACCGAGATGAGGAAGAACACACAGAGGGTGGTGAATCTGTGGAATTCTCTGCCACAGGAAACAGTTGAGGCAGGTTTATTGGCTATATTTAAGAGGAAGTTAGATATGGCCCTTGTGGCTAAAGGGATCGGGGGGTATGGAGAGAAAGCAGGTACGGGGTTCTGAGTTGGATGATCAACCATGATCATACTGAATGGCGGTGCAGGCTCGAAGGGCCGAATGACGTCCTCCGGCACCCATTTTCTATGTTTCTATATTTCTATGTTTACTCCCGGGGTCAGACAGAGAGTGAATCTCCTTCCACACCGTCTCATCACGCACTCCCGGGGTGAGACAAAGAGTGAATCTCCCTCCACACCATCCCATCACGCACTACCGGGGTGTGACACAGAGTCTTTCGCTCTCTATCTGTCTGTCTGTCTGTATCTCTCTCTCAGTATTTCACCCAATAGAGCTAGGTAATATTAGAGATCTAGAAGATTATAAGGCTAATAGAAAGGAGTTTAACAGGGAAATTAGGAGAGCCAGAAGTGGCCATGAGAATGCCGTGGCGGGCAAGATTAAGGAAAGCCCCACGGCATTCTACAAGTATGTGAAGATCAAGAGGATAAGACGTGAAAGTATTGGTCACATCAAGAGTGACAGTTGGGGGTGTGTGGATAGTGTAGAGGGCTGTCACACGTTACGGCGGGACATTGATTAGATGTAAAACTGGTCTGAGAAGTAGCAGATGGAGTTCAACCCAGACACTCGTGAAGTGATTCTGTTTGGTAGTTCAATAATCTGACAGAACTAATGGTAATAATCTTGGCACTGTGCTGGATCAGAGATATGTGGGGTCCGAGTCCAGAAGACGCTCAAGGCAGCTGCGCAGGTTGACTCTGTGGTTAAGAAGGCGTCCGGTGTATTTGCCTTCATCAATCGTGGAATACAAATTCGAGCCGAGAGGTAATGTTGCAGCTATATATGCCCCTGACCAGGCCCCACCAGTAGTACAGTGCTCCGTTCCGGTCGCCTCACTACGGGAAAGATGTGGAAGCCATAGAAAGCGTGCAGAGCAGATTTACAGGGATGTTGCCTGGATTGGGGAGCATGCCTTATGATAATAGGTTAAGTGAACTCGGCTTTTTCTCTTTTGATTGACGGAGGATGAGAGGTGAAATGACAGAGGTGGAAAACATGCTAGAGGCAGTAATCGTGTGGATAGTCAGGGGCTTTTTTTCCCCCAGGGCTGAAATGGCTGCCACATGAGGACACAGGTTGACGGAGCTGGAGAGTAGTTACAGAGGAGAAGTCAGGGGTATGCTTTTTACTCAGAGAGTGGAGAGTGCGTGAAAATGGCGACTGGCAGCAGTGGTGGACGCGGATACAACAGGTTCTTTTAAGAGCCTTTTAGATGGGTACATGGAGCTTAGTGAAGGGCTATAGGTAAGCCTAGTAATTTCTAAAGCAGGGACATGTTCGGCACAGACCTGTGGGCCGAACAGCCTGTATTGTGCTAAAAGTTTTCTATGATTCTATGAAAGCTACGCAACACAGAACATGGGTCCCAGGACTCTCGTTCTCTCCACAGAGCCTCCGTTTGTTACCCTAATTAACGATTCCCCTGTCAGGACAGCTCGCATATGCTCTCCCTCACATTCCCTTCTGAGCCACAGAACATTAAACAGGGCCACCAAGCTGCTGTCAGCAACTACCACCACACACACACACACACACACACACACACACACAAACACCCCCCCCCCCCACACACACACACACACAGTAAGCGGGGGGGGGGGGGCGGGGGGGCAGAGGCCGGAATGGGAATATATTGTTGGTAATATTCCGGACACTAGAGGGAGTGGTGTCCGCGCAGAGCTGTGGAGAGATTCAGAAACCAGAGGTCAATATCCGGTAGAAAGGAGGAGGTGTGACAACTGGCACCAATATTCCCCTTCCCCATCACACATCCCTCTGATCACAGAGAAGGGGTGGTCCTGCGGAGTAAGGTGCTGATATACTGAGGGGTATAGGGGAGGACGGGATGACGCATGTGAATTAGAGTATGGGGGAGAGAATTCAGTTCGGAGACATGGAGTTTTTTTAAGGGAGGGAAGAGTGAAGGGGACGGGAGGTGTCCCTCTATTCACATTGTGTATTCCCCAGCCTTGTACAGCAAAATCCATCTCTCCTTCAACCCTTCCCACTATTCTTCTTCTCCCAAAGAATTGTGGGGGTCTTGAATGCACTGCCTCCGAAGAAAGTGGAGGCCAATTCTCTGGATGCTTTCAAGAAGAAGCTAGATAGGTGTCTTATGGATAGGGGAATCAAGGGATATGTGGACAAGGCAGGAACCGGGTATTGATAGGAATTGATCAGCCATGATCTCAAAATGTCGGTGCAGGTTCGAAGGACCGAATGGTCTGCTTCTGCACTTATTGTCTATTCAGAGTATAGGTCTTTCCCGGCTACAACGAAGTAAGCATCGCTTGGGCTCCAAGTTACCAAGAGCATATTTGTCAGAAAACATCTCCAAATTCACACATTCCAGATACTTTCTGATCTAAGGTAAACTTCTCCTTTTCCAACTTAGAATCTAAACTTGAGGAACGTCCTATGGTTTCCGATAATTATTTGAAACAAATGACCTTCTGATCACTAGATACAATGTGTACCCTGGCATAAAACTCTGACACCTGCCTTGTCTCATGCCGCAGTAGCAGATCAGGTATTTCTCAGGTATGTGTCGGGGAAAGAGTGGCGGGCTGTCAGACGTTACAGCGGGACATTCATATGATGCCAAACTCGGCTGAGAAGTGACAAATGAAGTTCATTCGAGATAAGTGTAAGGTGGTTCATTTTGGTCGGTCAAATATGATGACAGAATAAAGTCTTAATGGTCAGACTCTTGTCAGTATGGAGGATGGTAGTGATCGTGGGGTCCAAGTCCATAAGAAGCTCAAAGCCACTACGCTGGTTGACTCGGTGGTTAAGAAGGAATACGATGGATTGGCCTTCATCAATCCTGGGATTGAATTTAGGAGCAGAGAAGGAATGTTGCAGCCTTATGAGACCCTGGTCAGACCCCACTTGGAGGACTGTACTCAGTTCTAGTCGCCTCACTATAGGAAGTATATAGGACGTTTCCTGGATTGGGGAACTTGTCTTATGAAAACAGATTGAGGGATCTTGTCCTTTTCTCCTTGGACCGACGTATGATCAGATGTCACCTGATAGGGGTGTATAAGATGATGAGAGGCATTGATAGTGTGGATAATCATAGGCTTTTTTTTTCCCAGGGCTGAAATGGTTACCACGAGAGGACACCGGTTTAAGGTGCTGGGGTCTAGGTACACAGAAGATGTCAGGGGTAAGTGTTATACGCAGAGAGTGGTGAGTTTGTGGAATGGGCTGCCGGCAACGGTAGTGGAGACGGATACAATAGGCTCTTTTACGAGACTTCTGTACAGGTAATTGGAGCTTAGAAAAATTGAGGGCTATGTGTAATCCTAGTAATTTCTAAGGTAGGGACATGCTGAGCGCCATTTATGGGCCGAAGGGCCTGCATTGTGCTGTAAATTTTCTATGTTTCTTATATTTCCACCCACAAAGTCCACAGGGGACGTAGAGTCAGTATGAATAGAACTGAAAAATTCTGAGGGTATAAACACGCTAATCCAAGTTATCTACAGGCCCGAAAACAGTAGTCTGGATGTAGTGTGTAAGTTGAACGAAAAGTTAAAATTGGTATGTCGCAAAGGTAATGATACAGTTGCCATGGGGGATTTCAACAGGCAGGTAGAATGGGAAAATCAGGATGGTACTGGATCCCAAGAAAGGGAGTTTGTGGAGTGCCTCCGAGATGGATTCTTAGAGCAGCTTGTACTGGAGCCTACCAGGGAGAAGGCAATTCTAGATTTGATGTTGTGCAATGAACCGGATTTGATCAGGGACCTCGAGGTAAAGGATCCATTAGGAGGTAGTGACCTTAATATGATGTGTTTTAACCTACGGTTTGAGAAGAAGAAGGGAGAATCGGATGTGTCAGGATTACTGATGAACAAAGTGAACTATGCAGCAATGAGGGAGGACCTGGCCAAATTTCAATGGAACAATTCCCGAGCAGGGAAAACAGTGGAACAAGAATGGCAGGTATTTCTGGGAATAATGCAGAAGGTGCAGGATCGTTTCGTTCCAAAGAGGATAAATATCCTATGCGTAGTAAGGGGCGGCAGTGGCTGACGAGGGAAGTAAAGGGCAGTATAAAGATAAGAAGAGAAGAAGTATAACATAGCAATGATGAGCGGGAAGCCGGAGGACTGGGAAGCTTTTAAAGAGCAACAGAAAATAACAAAACAGACAATGTGCGGAGAAAAAAAAATGAGGTACGAAGGCAAAATCGCCCAGAATATGAAGGAAGATAGTAAAAGCTTCTTTAGGCATGTGAAAAGAAAAAAAAAAGTTAAGACCAAAATTGGGCCATTGAAGGCAGAAACGGGTGAATTTATTATGGGGAACAAGGAAATGGCAGATTAATTGAACAGGTACTTTTGATCTGTCTTCACTAGGGAAGACACAAATAATATCCGAGATGTAATAGTGACCAAAGGAACTACGGTAATGGATGAACTGAAGGAAATTTATATTAGGCAAGAAACAGTGTTGGATAGACTGCTGGTTCTGAAGGCTAATAAGTCCCCGGGACCTAATGGTCTTCATCCCAGGGTGCTTCAGGAGGTGGCTCTAGAAATCGTGGACGCATTGGTAATCATTTTCCAATTTTCTATATATTCATTATCAGTTCCTGCGGATTGGTGGCTAAAGTTGTCCCATTTTTCAAGAAAGGAGGGAGAGAGAAAACGGAATTATAGACAGGTTAGCCTGACGTCAGTGGTGGGAAAGATGCTGCGGTCAAGTATAAAAGAGGAAATTACGACACATTTGGATAACAGTAGAAGGATCAATCCGAGTAAGTATGGATTTGCGAAGGGAAAATCATGCTTGACTAATCTTCTGGAGTTTCTTGAGGATGCAACAATGAAAATAGACAAGGGAGAGCCAGTGGATGTAATGTACCTGGACTTTCAGAAACAAGTTGATGAAGTCCCACATAGGAGGTAATTTCGCAACATTAAAGCACGTGGTATTGGGGGCAGAGTACTGACATGGATTGAAATTTGGCTGGCCGACAGGAAACAAAGAGTAGCGATTAATGAGTCCCTTTCGGAATTGAAGGTTGTGACCAGTGGGATACCGCAATGTTTGGTGCTGGGACCGCAGCTGTTTACAATATACATTAATAATTTAGATGAAGGGATTGAAAGTAACTTTAGCAAATTTGCCGATGACACAAAGCTGGGTGGTAGTGTGAAATGTCAGGAGGATGTTATGAGAATGCAGGGTGATTTGGACAGGCTAGGTGAGTGGGCGAATGTATGGCAGATGCAGTTTAATGTGGATCAATGTGAGGTTATCCACTTAGGTGGCCAGAACAGGAAGGCTGATTGCTATCTAAATGGAGTCAAGTTAGGAAACGGTTCAGTTCAACGAGATCTAGGTGTTCTTGTACATTAGACAATGAAAGCAAGCATGCAGGTACAGCAGGCTGTGAAGAAAGTTAATGACATGCTGGCCTTTGTAACAAGATAAGTTGTGTATAGGAGTAAAGAGGTCCTTCTGCAGATGTACAGAGCCCTGGTGAGACCCCAACGGGAGTATTGTATGCAATTTTGGGCTCCAAATTTGAGGAAGGACATTCTTGCAATTGAGGGAGTACAGCGTAGGTACACGTTAATTCCCGGAATAGCGGGACTGTCGTATGTTAAAAGATTGGTGCGACTGGGCTTGTATACACTGGAATTTAGAATGATGAGGCGGGATCTGTTTCAAACATATAAAATTTTTAAGGGATTGGACAGGCTGGAGGCAGGAAGCATGTTCCCGCTGATGGGTGAGTCCAAGACTAGAGGCCATAGTTTAAGAATAGGGGTTGGCCATTTAGAACAGAGATGCGGAAAAACTTTATCACACAGACAGTGGTGGATTTGTGGTATGCTCTGCCCCAGAAGGCAGTGGAGGCGAAGTGTCTTGATGCTTTCAAGAGAGGTTAGATAGAGTTCTTACAGATAGCTGAGTCAAAGTATATGGGGAGAGGGCATTAACGGGGAACTGATTGTGTATGATCAGCCATGATAATAGCATATGGCGGTGCTGGCTAGAGTGCCGAATGGCCTACTCTTGCACCTGCTATCTATTATCTATATGTGTAAACTGTCTTCCATCTCTTCAGTAGACATCCCACGTTCCTTGGAATAAACACAATGAATTCTGAAGCCCTCCCATCTACACCGCAGCTTGAGCCACGTGCTAAACTGTATGGTCTTCCTGTGTCTGGGCACACTGGGATGGGTGGTGGTCCTGTCCTTTAAGTTAACTGCTAAATCTCTGACCTCAATGTGCGGAAACACCTTCTCATACATACCGATTTCGTTGGTACATATATGGACCAAGACGTCGAGCTGCTCAGTCACCCACTAAATAATCATAGCATCTTTCTGCAATAGCAGTTGAGCCTCTTTCTATTGCACTTAAGTCAACTACATTATTTCAAGGTGTTAGCAAAGGGGTCATAGAACATTCCCATTGAAATCCTCTCAATTCACATCTGACGCTGTCGGGTTATCCACCCTCAAAATGTTTAATCAGTTTCGCTGCCGCTATACGTTCACATCAATTCAGTTTTGGGTCCCATTCATAGAAACAATCTATTTCGTCCCTCCACACTCGATTCAGTTTTTAGACAATGGGGTTTGAATGGTCCTATGCGCATTAAGGATTTGTGCACTGGAAATATATTCAATAGTTTTGATAACCTGTGCAGTTAATATGGCCTTCCGCATAATCATTTTTTTTTCAATACCTGCAGATTCTCCACTTTGTCAGTGAAAAATTTCCCTCTTTTCCTCATCTACCACCTGCTATGTTGTGGGACAAACTCACTCTTAGCATTAATTGTAAAGGGCTGATCTGTGTACTATATTCTCAACTGATGTCTTTGGGAGTTCAAGATCCAAACAATACTACGACTAGCTGGGAGGATAACCTTGATGTGGATCCGGCTGAGGAATATTGGGCAAAAACATTGAATAGGGTTCATTCCTCGTCATCATGTGCGAGACTCTGGCTCATACAATTTTAAGTTTTACACAGTACATTTAAGTAAAGACAGGCGTGCTTACATATATCCTGGGACAGACGCTGGCTGTGGCAGGTGTTCCGTCTCTCCGTCTGGTTTAGTGCATGCATTTTGGTCTTGCCCTCGGCTTGATGGCTACTGGGCACAGTTTTATTTTAATTATCATTGAGCTTTTGGGGGTGACAGTGAGACCTTGCCCGCTTATAGCTGTATTTGGTGTAGCAGATGGTGTTTTGGGTTTAAATGCAAGCAAGTCGAATACCATTTCACTTACATTAATTTTGGCTCGTAGGAGAATCTTGCTGGTCTGGAAATCTGCCACTCCCCCATCTGCTGCTGCTTGATTTGAGGACGGAATGTTTTATTCTGAAATTGGAAAAAGATTAAATTCACTCTGAGGGAATCTGTGAAGAAGTTCTATTCGAAATGTGGAGCTTTCTTGTCATATTTCGGGAGTCGTAAGGAATTACCTACTAGCTGAGGGCATTTGATTGTATTTGGGAAATTGCTTCCCTTTTTTCACGCATATGCTTTACCTCACAGGGTGGTTGATGAATTGTATTATGAGTATATTCTGGATCATCTGAGATGTTGTACATGTCTGTGGGAGTTTGTCTTCAATTAATGTGGGGATATGGCTGTGAAATGTCCGTACTTGTATTTATGAAAGGTTGTATTGTCAATAAATTAGCTGCCATTGTATGTTCGGGGAGGGCGGATGAGGGGAGATTTATTTAGGGTTAAGATACAAAAGCTAAATGGAGGGAATGTAATCCATTATTATTCTGTACAGAGATCTTTCTTCAATAAAAATACATTACAAATAAAAAAGAATCATAGAGAAGGAATGGTGTGCTGTGAAAAGAGGAAGGAAGGGGAGGAGAGTGGGGCCACAGAAAGGGTGTTCAGTTTGCAGCCGTTGGAGCAGAACGTGAGAGGCACCATTTTGTTGCTCCTTATCTCTGAATGGAGTCTGTTTAAACGCCGAAATCCACTGACCCATGGCCAGGAGTCACAGACAGAGTGAGAATCCTTCCATAAAATCCGATCACACACTCCTGGAAATATGCACTGAGTAACGCTCCCTCCGCAACTATCCATCATACACCCCCGGGATCATACACAGAGTGCAACTCCCTCCATATTGTTTCAACACAACTCCGGGGTCACCCATAGAGTTAAGCTCCGTCCACACCGTCCAAACACGCAGTCCCTGGATCGGATAACCAGCGAAGGTTTCTAATCACACTCCCGGAATCAGACATGTGAAGTACCTCCCGCACCACAGCAACACACCCTACCGGAGTCAGTAAAAGTGCGCAGCCCTCTCACTCCTCCGTTCTCCTCACTCACCGATACCCAGACTTTCGGCTTTCCAGTAGTCTTGAATCGTGTGTGTCTCTCGGAGATGGTGCGTGTGTGTGTGTGCGGACTGTGTGCTGCCGTTAGAGGAAGGAAGGGGAGGAGAGAGGAGGCCAGGGAAAGGGTGGTGAGTTTGCAAACACTGATGTAAGTGGTGTGGAATCACCTGACCGGCCTGTGCATGCAGAGTTGTGGAGAGATTCAGATCCTGGTGATCGATATCCGGTGGAACGGGGGGAGGTGTAATACAGAGAGAGAGAAAAAAAAAACTATATGTATCAGGGATTGGGTAAGAAGTGGAGGGGCAATAGCGGAAGTTAGAGAAGTTTGGAAGCCGGTATATACCGCCTGGGTAGCCTCCAAACTGATGGCATGTACAGTGAATTCTCTCACTTCCGTTAATGCACAGTCCTCCCCTTCTTACCCCATCCGTGACATATTTAGTTGTTTCTGTTTTTTTTCTCTCTCTCTCTCTGCCGATAACTTGTTCCCTGTTCTCCATCTTCTGCTGGTGCTCTCCCTCCCCCTTTCTTTCTCCCTAGGCCTCCCGTCCCATAATCCTTTCCCTTCTCCAGCTCTGTATCACTTTCGCCAATCACCTTTCCAACTCTTAGTCACGTCCCACCCCCTCTGGTCTTCTCCTACCTTTTCGCATTTCTCCTTCCCCCCCACTACTTTCAAATCTCTTCCTATCTCTCCTTTCAGTTATTCCTGACGAAGGATCTCGGCCCGAAACGTTGACAGTCCTTCTCCTTACAGACGCTGCCTGGCCTGCTGTGCCCCACCAGCACTTTGTGTGTGTTGTGCAGGAGAGGATGTGGGTCACGAAACGGGGTTGCTTGTAGGCGAGGGATGGTTGACGGAGACGGGAGTCGTGTAATGCAATCTGTGTGACGGTGACTGGGAATCGTATAGGAGGAGGGCGACGGAGTTGGGTTGTGGTTTTGTAGAGGGAGGGTGTTATGCATACGGGGAAGACTGTATTGGAGTTACTGTGCAGGGCCTGACTCTGTGTTGGTATCGTTGTGTGGTCAAATCCTGCTGTGGTGCAGAGCCTGTCAGTGTGTCAGTGCCACGATGAGGGGCGTGTTCATATTAGATGTGGGTTGTGGCAGTGACACCGAAACACTTTCAGAGTCCCATTGAAGAACATCTGCGTGTCACGGTGAGAGTTGGGTGTCCCGTTCATAGCTTATGCAAACGGTATTGTCCCACTTGCAATCAAGTCTCACTAATATCTGCCGAGTCAGGCGTAGACGCGTTGACCCCCGACCTGAGCGCATCTGCCCTTCAAATATTACTTCCTGCATTGAAACGTACGCAGCTCAGAACATGAGTCCCAGCAGGCTCAATCTTTTGCTTCTTGACTTTTTCAGAAATCTTAGCAACATCTGTCCCAACAACCACTCAACTATTTGTCATGGCGTTCTTGTTTACATGTATTCGAAGTGCCCAGGAGCTTGAAGATGCATAAATGTGTGTGTGTGTGTGTGTGTGTGTGTGTGAGACTGTGTGTGTGTGTGTGTGTGTGTGTGTGTGTGTGTGTGTGTGTGTGTGTGTGAGACTGTGTGTGTGTGTGTGTGTGTGTGTGTGTGTGAGTGTGAGACTGTGTGTGCGTGCACATAATACATGAATGCGTTTTACTGATATCCTACGTAAGCTTGCTATCTTTCCATTTTATACATATTGTGTGTGATTTGTTCCATGTGGGACTGTTGGTACTGCAATTAGCAGACAGGTACCGGCTGTATTCATGGGGAGTCCTGTGAGATGACTTTACAATGGAACTTAAATTGAAATGAAATGAAACCGTTCCGTCTGTAGAGTTCGCACCTTCAGTGGAAGAGAATCTAGTGATACACATGTCTGAAGATCTCATTCCAACCCTAGTGTTAAACTCAAAGTTATTTTTAATTTTGGCCACACCTGCCGAAACGAGTCCCTCTTCGCTCCTATATACTGGTGTCTATAACATAGGCAACATGGAAACATTGAAAAATCTACTGCTCAATACAGGCCCTTAGGACCAGAAATCGGTGCTGAACATGTCCCTAACTTAGAACGACCTAAGGTTTACTCATGGACCTCTATTATTCCAAGCTCCATGCAGTCAGCCTGGAGTCTCTCAAAAGACCCTATCGTATCCGCCTCCACCACCGCCGCCGGCAGCCCATTCCACGCACTCACCACTCAACATGAAAAACGTAGCCTGACAACTCCTCTGTACATACTTCCAAGCACCCTAAATCAATGCGCTTTTGTGCTAGCCATTTCAGCCCTGGCAAAACGGGTCTGACTGTCCACGCGATAAATGCCTCTCATTATCTTGTACACATCTATCTGTTCACTGCTCATCCTCCGTCGCTCCAAGGAGAAAAGATCGAGTTCACTCAACCTCATAAGGCATGCTCCCCAATTCCAGCAACAATCTTGTATTTTGGCGACCATTTGTGCCTGTTCTAGTGAGATAACCCTCTGCCAGTTGTCCCCTCTGCCTTCGCAGCTCCAGAGAAAAGAAACCGAAATTATGCCCACTGCCTATAGATAGTGTCCTTTATACCGGGAGCATCCTAGTGAATCACCACTGTATCTTCCCCAAAGACACTCACTCTTCCTTTAACAGAGCGTCCAGAAATTAATCAGGAATCTCCGAAACGTCAAACCCAGTCTCAACGCTTATCTGCTCCAGCCCTTGGTTACCCGGCACTCTTCCCCATTCACAGTGTGTGGTCCCCAATCCTCTACACTGAAGTTCCTCTCTCCTTCCAAACCTCCCACAATTTTTATGAAACAGCGCCAACTTAGCAGGTACATTTTTGTCAGAAAACAACCTGGCCGAATCCGCACTTGCTGGATCATTCCTGACGCCAACCTTATTGGCCTTCTCTCAATTTATAAACTAAACTGGAGGAGTAGTCAGCATGGCTTTTTAAAGGGCAGGTCGTGCCTTACAAGCCGGATTGGATTTTTTTGCGGATGTGACTAAACAAATTGAGGAAGTAGGAGCAGTAGATTTAATGTATATGAATTTCAGCAAGGCATTTGATAAGGTAACCCGAGCAGGGCTTGCTGAGAAAGTAAGGAGGCATAGGATCAAAGAGGACACGGCTCACAGAAGGTAAAGCGTGCTTTCAGACGGGTCATATTCTGCATGGAGGTCGGTCACCAGGGGAGTGTCTCGGGGATCTCTTCTGGGGCCCTTACTCTTCGTGATTTTTATAAATGAACTGTATGAGGGAGTGGAGTGAGTGGTTAGCACGTTTGCTGGTGACACAAAGGTTGGAGGTGTTGCGGATAGTGCGGGGGGCTGTCAGAGGTAACAGCGGGACATTGGAAGGATGGAAAACTGAGCAAGAAAGAGGCAGATGTTCAACCCAGATAAGTGTGAAGTAGCTCATTTTTGTTGATCTTCTCCACCAACCTACTAACCAGTAAAAAGCCAGGATGCAGAAGGACAGACAGAATAGCAGAATGTTCAACACATTGGCAAATGAAACACAATATTGGAAAATGCATGGTCGTGCTCATTGGTTGTAGAAATAAATGTGCGGACTATTGCCTAAACGGGGAGAAATTCCAAAACACAGAGAGGCAATGGGACATCTTCTTCCAGTGCGCCATCACATCTTTCAACGCACGAGAACTAACTCCACATTTTTACGGTATTTATTAATATTTGTAGTTTCCATTAATTTTACATTCTTGCGACGCACTAATGGGGTAAAAAGAGAAATTCTAGGCCATGTAAGTCTTAGATAATAAATCAAATGGAGATTCCAGTAGGAAACATCCGATGCGAGTGAACAGGACACTTGGCCCGCTGGTCTTCACTGGTCAGGACACTGAGTACAGGTGTCGGGAGGTCACGTTGCCGTGGGACAGGACGTCACTGAGCCCGCACAGTTTTGGTCGCCCTGCTCTGGGAAAAAGTGCCATTGAGCCGGAAAGAATATACAGGGAGATTATAGCAATATTGCCGGGACTCGAGTAACAGAGATGGAGAGAGGAAGGGGTCTTTATTCCCTGGAGCGTAGCTGTAACCTTGCAGAGTTGCATAAACTCAAGAGGGCCACAGACAGACGGTATGCACATACACTTTCAACCAGAGCTGGGGTATCGAGACACAGACGGGACAGGATTTAGGTGAGAGTGGGTGTATAGAAAGAGTGAGATCAGAGGGACGCAGGTGTTAGAGGGAACGGAGTGGAGAAGGAGAGAGTGCTGGAGAGAGGGGGAAAGGGAGTGAAATATAAAGAGGTTGGGAGTGCTGAAATAGCAGGCGGAGAAAGATCGAAGAAGTAAGATGAGGAGAGACGGTAGGGAGTGTTAGTGGGAGTGAGGAAGAGTGGGTTGGGGAGAGGAATGGCGACAAAGAAGAGGATAAATGGAGATCGGGGTTGGTCCACGTGTGGTGCGGAGAATGGGGTTGCGAAAAGAGGAGAATAGAGTAACAGGTAGGGGCAGAGACTGCAGGGAGAATTTTGAGTTGATGGGCTGAGTGAGAGTGGAGGAGAGATAAGGAAGGGAAGACAGGGTAATAATTTGATTCAAGTCGGCTCTCCGGGCTGTTGACAGAGAAGCTGGATCTTTGCAGGGATATCCGGCCAGCAGGGGGCGGACTTCTCGCAGATGAAATGGTGTTTATCATGAAGGCACTTGTCACTCGCTCCAATCGATGTGCATGCACTGCAGGAGCACCTTCCGGAGGACACATTGTACAGCAGACCAGTGGCATCATCCCTATCAATAAATGGTTAAAAAATATGAACTGAGACAAAACAGATCCGGTGAAACACGAGCAGTCGCCAAACTAATCCCATTAAATCCGGGCAATCACCAGAGCCTTGTATCGTTCCCAAATTAATTCCAGTGTCCCAATGTCTCCACACTGCTCTGTGCAGTCGCCTCAACTACACCACCTCCCCCACAGCTTCTGGCCCTTCGTCCCGCGGTCCCCACAGACCTGCGGCAGTCCCAGTGCGAATCGAACACACACACTTATCCCGTCAGATCTATTTCAGTCCCCAAACAAATCCCAGTATCCCAACATCCCACAGACGTACGCGGTTCCGGAATTAATCCCATCGGCACAATCTGATCCTGCAACCCTCTGTCAGTGCCAAAATACATTCCAAGGCTCCTCCCTCTCCCGACAGTTCATGTCCGTCTCCAGATTAATCTCATTGCTTCTCACTGCTCCCACAGAACTGTGCAGTCGGCAGACTGGACCCACTGACCGACTCTGTACCCACATCCCCGTATCGGTCTCCAAACTAATCCAGTCGTCCCACTCTCTCCCCTCAGATCAGTGTCAGACCCCAAACTGATCCTGCTGCATAACTCTCTCTCTCACAGAGCAAGGCCTGTCGCCAAACTAATCCGACTCTGCCTACTGCTCCCCACAGATCTGTGTCAGACTCCGAACTAATTCCACTGCACCTCCCAATCCCCACAGCCCTGCGTCAGTCACCAAAATAATCCCATGGAAATAATCTCCGGAGCCCACTGACAATCGTCAAAAGTATCTCACTGCCCTGTCCCGTGACAGACACGTATCAATCCATAAAATATTCCACTTGTATCATCCTCTCCCGACAACAAATTCCAGTACCCCACCATCTTCTCACATACCCACTTCAGTCCGTAAACTAATCCCATATTCTCCCCTCAGGACAGTGTCATTCCCCATCTCCCACCCCACAGATCAGTCCAAATCTCACCCGTTCGCGCATTTTCCAACCCAGTAAGTAATGTTCGGGCGGACAAGAGAGTGGAAAACAAAACTCTGTAAAAACAAATTCCTTCGATTAATGCCGACAATCGAAAACTGTTTACGGGAGATTGTGGTGGGATGGTGTGGAGGGAGATTCACTCTGTGTCTAACCCCGGGAGTGTGTGATGGGACGGTGTGGAGGGAAATTCACTCTGTGTCTGACCCAGGGAGAGTGTCATGGGACGGTGTGGAGGGAGATTCACTCTGTGTCTGACCCAGGGAGTTTGTGATGGGACGGTGTGGAGGGAGATTCACTCTGTATCTGACCCAGGGAGTGAGTGATGGGACGGTGTGGAGGGAGATTCACTCTGTCTCTGACCCCGGGAGTGTGTGATGGGACGGTGTGCAGGGTGTTTCCCTTTCTGTCTGACCCCGGCAGTGTGTGATGGGACGGTGTGGAGGGAGATTCACTCTGTGTCTGACCCAGGGAGTGAGTGACGGGACGGTGTGGAGGGAGATACACTCTGTGTCTGAGGGTGTGTGATGATTCCTGTGTTACTGTGGGATCTTCCCGTGCTGTGTCACATACCGCTTCATCCCTTGAATTGACTTCGACCAGCGTGAATTTACGGTTTGAACATTCTTGCATCGCTCTGTAGAAAGATGTCGTAAACTTGGACACGTAATAACGCCGGTCTGTATTTGTGACACAGTCCTTTGAACACGTTTGCTCTGGAAATCAGGAACAAGAAACATTGAGAAACAGTGTGAATCTCCCTGCACACTGTCCTATCGCACACGCTCGGGGAAAAACACAGAATGAAGTTCCCTCCACAACGTCCCATCACAGATTGACAGGATCCGGCACAGGGTGAAGTTCCCTCCAAATCATCCATCACAGACTCTCCAGTCAGGCACAGAATGAGGCCACTTCTGCCCCTCCCCTGATACGCTCACGGAGGCAGACACAGAAGGATCCTCGCGCTACACCATCCTATCAAACACTCAGAGTGTCAGAAACAGAGCGATGCTTCCTCCACACGGTCCCATCAGAGACCCCGGATCAACCACGAAGTGAAGCTCCCTCCGGGGTCAGAATCTGGGTGTTACTCCCGCCACGCCGTTTCACCACACACGACCGGGGTCAGACACCGAGTGAAACTCCCTTCACACCGTACCTTCACTTCGTGTTTGTTCCGGGGGTGCGATAGGACGGTGGGGAGGGAGTGTCACTCTGTGTCTGACCCCGGGAGTGTGTGGTGAAAGGGAGTGGAGAGAGTTTCACTCTGTGTCTGACCCCGGGAGTGTGTGGTGAAACGGTGTGGCGGGAGTAACACCCAGATTCTGACCCCGGAGGGAGCTTCACTTCGTGTTCGATTCGGGGGTCTCTGATGGGACCGTGTGGAGGGAGCATCGCTCTGTTTCTGACACTCTGAGTGTGTGATAGGATGGTGTAGCGTAAGGATCCTTCTGTGTCTGTCTCCGTGAGTGTATCAGGGGAGGGGCAGAAGTGGCCTCATTCTGTGCCTGACTGGAGAGTCTGTAATGGATGATTTGGAGGGAACTTCACTCTGTGCCTGTGCCACACTCCCAGGGTCAGACACAAAGTGAATCCACCTCCACAATTTTCAATCACACTGTCCTGGGTTCAGTGATAGAGTGAAACTTCCTCCATGCAGACCCATCTAATACTCACCGGCTCAAAGACAGAGTGAATCACCCTCCATACCATCACTTCACACACTCCCGATGTCAATCACAGAGTGACGCTTCCTCTCTCCATGCCTGCCCTGTGATGAGGAGCGGGTGAAAGAGGGGGATGATGTCTCACCTCTTCTGCTTGTCAGCAATTCACAGATTTCAGCCTTGGTTTTGTTGACAGATCTGTACTTCGTTTCCATCTCCGTCAACTGGTGACGGAGATTGTTGTTAATTCCTTTAAGAAATGACAGATTACAGCTAAGCGAAGAAAGCTTGGATTAAAGGGATGAGTTTAACTCATGGGAGTTTCGGTCGGAGGTGACCTTAGATTGACGAATCTGTGATACTGAGAGAGATGGTGAAGGACGTTTAGCGTTTACAGTGACACGTGAGTCAGCGTCACGCTACCGAGCGGGTCACAGAGAGTGTTGTGTCAGTGTCACGGTGAGGCGTGTCACAGTGAAGGATGTGCTGGTGGCACAGTAAGAGGCGTCGGCGTCACCTTGTGTGGCGTGTCTGTGTCACTCTGAGGGGTTATCAAAGTTCAGTTGAAGGTTTTGTTGTTGTTACCATGGGGGGTCTGCGTCAGTATCCTGCGGGGCATATCCGGTTGCTGTGAGGGACGTGTCGGTGTCACGATGATAGTAGTTTCTGTGCCCCGGCGAGAGGTGTGCCGGATCACAATGACGTGTATCTCGATGTCCAGACGAGGGGAATATCAGAGTGAGGAGTGTGCTGTTCTCACAGACGTGTATGTCTGTTTCACAGTGAGAGGCATGTCATGGTCACGGTGTGTGTGAGAGTGTCACGCTGAGCAGTCCGACGGTATCACGGAGAGTACTATGTCGGTGTCATTGTGAATTCAGGTCTCGGTATCACGTTCAGGGTTTTGCCTCTGTCAGGGTGAGATGTAGGTAATTGCGTCAGTGAGCGG
>NW_026781364.1:63602-81102 GCF_030144855.1 Hypanus sabinus
CAGATAGGTGGGTCACGGTCAGGAAGGGGAAGAGGCAGGTACTAGAGAGTACCCCAGTGGCTGTACCCCTTGACAATAAGGACTCATGTTTGAGTTCTGTTGGGGGGGGGGCAGCCTTCCTGTTGGAAATGACAGCGGCCGGGTCTCCGGCACAGAGGACGGCCCTGTAGCTCAGAAGGGTAGTGATAGAAGAAAGTGGACCATAGTAATAGGGGACTCGATAGTCAGGGGTTCAGACAGGCGGTTCTGTGGAGGTGAACGGGAGTCCCGGATGGTAATTTGCCTACCTGGTGCCAGGGTTCGGGACGTTTCTGATCGCGTCCAAGATATCCTGAAGTGGGAGGGTGAGGAGCCAGAGGTCGTGGTACATGTAGGTACCAATGACATAGGTAGGAAAGGGGAAGAGATCCTGGAACGAGAGTATAGGGAGTTAGGAAGGCCGTTAAGAAAATGGTCCGCAAAGGTAGTAATCTCGGGAATACTGCCTGTGCCACGCGACAGTGAGAGTGGGAATAGAATTAGGTGGAGGATGAATGCGTGGCTGTGGGATTGGAGCAGGGGGCAAGGACTCAAGTTTCTGGTTCATTGGGACCTCTTCTGGGGCAGGCATGATCTGTTCAAGAAGTACGGATTACACTTGAATCCTGGGGGGACCAATATCCTAGCGGGGAGGTTGCCAGGGCTACAGGGCAGAGTATAATCTAGTAAGATGGGGGGGGCGGGAATCAATTTGAGGAAACCATGAGAGAGGAGATTAGTTCACCAGTAGAGCAAGTAAATAGACATTGTGTGAGGGAGGAAAGGCAGGCGATCGAGAAGGGATGCGCTCAGCCCGAAGCTGTAGGGGAGAAGAAAGAAATGGATAATAAATTTGAATGCATTGTTAGGGATGAAAAGAGAGGAGAGGGTGGAGAGTGGCTTAAATGTATCTATTTTAATGCTAGGAGCATTGTAAGAAAGGTGGATGAGTTTAATGCGTGGATTGATACCTGGAATTATGATGTTGTAGCTATTAGTGAAACATGGTTGCAGGAAGGGTGTGATTGGCAACTAAATATTCCTGGATTTAGTTGCTTCAGGTGTGATAGAGTAGGAGGGGCCAGATGAGGAGGTGTTACTTTGCTTGTCCGAGAAAATCTTATGGCGGTGCTTTGGAAGGATAGATTAGAGAGCTCCTCTAGGGAGGCTATTTGGGAAGAATTGAGGAATTGGGTGTAGTAGCACTGATAGGAGTGTATTATAGGCCACCTAATGGGGAGCATGAGTTGGAAGAGCAAATGCGTAAGGAGATAGCAGATATTTGTACCAAACACAAGTTGGTGATTGAGGGAGATTTTAATTTTCCACACGTAGACTGGGAAGCTCATTCTGTAAAAGGCCTGGATGGTTTTGAGTTTGTGAAATGTGTGCAGGATAGTTTTTTTGCAACAATGCATATAAGTACCGACTAGAGATGGGCCAGTGTTGGATCTCCTGTTAGGGAATGCGATAGGTAAGCTGACAGATGTATGTGTTGGGGAGCAATTCGGGTCCAGTGATCAGAATAGCATTAGCTTCAATATAATTATGGAGAAGGACACGACAGGACCTAGAGTTGAGATTTTTGATTGGAGAAAGGCTAACTTTGAGGAGATGCGAAGAGATTTAGAGAGAGTGGATTGGGTCAAGTTGTTTTTTGGGAAGGATGCAATGGAGAAATGGAGATCATTTAAGGGTGAAATTATGAGGGTACAGAATCTTTATGTTCCTTTTAGGTTGAAAGGAAAGGCTAAAGGTTTGTAAGCACCATGGCTTTCAAGGGATATTAGAAATTTGGTTCGGAAAAAGAGGGATGTCTACAATAGATATAGGCAGCATGGAGTAAAGGAATTGCTCGAGGAATATAAAGAATGCAAAAGGAATCTTAAGAAAGAGATTAGAAAAGCTAAAAAAAGATACGAGGTTGGTTTGGCAAATAAGCTGAAAGTAAATCCGAAAGGATTCTGCAGTTATATTAAAAAGCAAGAGGATAGTGAGGGATAAAATTGGCCCCTTAGAGAATCAAATTGGTCAGCTATGTGTGGAGCCGAGGGAGATGGGAGAGATTTGGAACGATTTCTTCTCTTCGGTTTTCACTCAGGAGAAGGATATTGAATTGTGTAAGGTGTGGGAAACAAGTAATGAAGTTATAGATCCTATGACAATTAAAGAGGTGGAATACTGGCGCATTTAAGAAATTTAAAAGTGGATACATCTCCGGGTCCTTACAGGATATTCCCCAGGACCTTGAGGGAAGTTTGTGTAGAAATAGCAGGAGCTCTGACGGAGATCTTTAAGATGTCATTAGAAACGGGGATTGTGCCGGAGGATTGGTGTATTGCTCATGTGGTTCCATTGTTTAAAAAGGGTTCTAGAAGTAAGTCTCGCAATTATAGACCTGTCAGTTTGACATCAGTGGTGGGTAAATTAATGGCAAGTATTCTTAGAGATAGTATTAATAATTATATGGATAGAAAGGAGCTGATTAGGAGTAGCCAGCATGGATTTGTGCGTGGAAGGTCATGTTTGACAAATCTTATTGAATTTTTTGAAGAAGTTACGTGGAAGGTTGACGAGGGTAAGGCAGTGGGTGTAGTATGTATGGACTTCAGCAAAGCCTTTGACAAAGTTCCACATGGATGGTTAGTTAAGATGGTTCAGTCTTTAGGTATTAATGCTGGAGTAATAAAATGGATTCAACAGTGGCTAGATGGGAGATGCCAGAGATAGTGGTGGATAAGTGTTTATCGGGATGGAGGCCGGTGACTAACGGGGTGCCTCAGGGATCCGTTTTGGGCCCAATGATGTTTGTAATATACATAAATGATCTGGATGATGGGGTGGTAAATTGGTTTAGTAAATATGCCGATGATACTAAGGTAGGAGGTGTTGTGGATAATGAAGTTGGTTTTCAAAGCTTGCAGGGAGATTTATGCCGGTTGGAAGAATGGGCTGAACGTTGGCAGATGGATTTCAATGCTGAGAAGTGTGAGGTTCTACATTTTGGCAGGAATAATCCAAATAGAACATACAGGGTAAATGGTAGGGCATTGAGGAATGCAATGGAACAGAGAGATCTAGGAATAACAGTGCATAGTTCCCTGAAGGTGGAGTCTCATGTAGATAGGGTGGTGAAGAAGGCTTTTGGAACGCTGGCCTTTATAGATCAGAGCATTGAGTACAGACGTTGGGATGTAATGTTAAAATTGTACAAGGCTTTGGTAAGGCCAAATTTAGATTATTGTGTGCAGTTATGGTCACCGAATTATAGGAAAGATATCAATAAATTAGAGAGAGCGCAGAGACGATTTACTAGGATGTTACCTATGTTTCAGCACTTAAGTTACAGAGAAAGGTTGAACAAGTTAGGCCTCTATTAATTGGAGCGCAGAAGGTTGAGGGGGGATTTGATTGATGTATTTAAAATTTTGAGAGGGATAGATGGTTGACATGAATAGGCTGTTTCCACTGAGAGTAGGGGAGATTAAAACGAGAGGACATGATTTGAGAGTTAGGGGGCAGAAGTTTAAGGGAAACACGAGGGGATATTTATTTACTCAGAGAGTGATAGCTGTGCGGAATGAGCTTCTTGTAGAAGTAGTAGAGGCCAGTTCATTTGTGTCATTTAAGGTAAAATTGGATAGGTATCTGGACAGGAAAGGAGGGGAGGGTTCTGGGCTGAGTGCGGGTAGTTGGGACTTGGTGAGATTAATAGTTCGGCACGGACTAGGAGGGCCGAGATGGCCTGTTTCCGTGCTGTGATTGTTATATAGTTATATGGTTATATGGTACCGTGACGCTGAGTCACGTATCACAGTAAACACTAAACATCCCTCACCATCTCTCTCAGTGTCACAGATTCATCAATCTAAGGTCACTTCTGACCGAGACTACCATGAGTTAAAATCAACCCTTCAATCCATGCTCTCCGCACTCAACTGTAATCGGTCCACTCTCCGTAACCAGTTCACTGAGATGGAAACGAAGTACAGATCTGTCAATGAGACCAAAGCTCAAATCTGTGAATTTTTGACCAGCAGAAGAGGTGAGGCATCATCCCCCTCTTTCACCCGCTCCTCATCACAGGGCAGGCATGGAGAGAGGAGGCGTCACTCTGTGCTTGACATCGGGAGTGTATGGTGATGGATTGGTGGGTGATTCACTCTGTGTTTGACCCCGTAAGTGTGTGATGGGGCTGCGTGGAGGAAGTTTCACACTGTCACTGAATCCAGGAGAGTGTGATGGGACGTTGTGGAGGTGGATTTACTCTGTGTCTGAACACGAGATTGTGAGACGTAACATTACAGCTTCACTCGATGTCTCACTCCGGGAATGTCTGATGGGACAGTATGGATCCAGCGTCACTGTGTCTGACCCCGGGACTGTGTGATTGGACGGTGTGGGGGGTATCTTTTCTCGTTTTCTGACCCCTGTCCGATTTGATGCTACCGTGCAGAAGGAGCATCTGTGTTACTGTGTCTGACCAATGGAGTATGCGGCGGGATGGTGCAGAGAGTGTTTCATTTCGAATTTGATCACGAGAGGTGTGTTGGGGAAGTGTTGATGGAGGCTAACTCTGTGTTTTTTCCGCAGCATTGTGTGATGGGACAGGGTGCAGGGAGCTTCACTCCATGTTTGACCCAAGGAGTGTGTGATAGTGTGGTGGAGAGAAAGCTTCATTCTGTGTCTGACCCCGGTCGTGTGTGTTGGAACAGTTGGGAAGAAGCATCGCTGTGTCTGACACCGGGAGAGTATGATAAGACCATGAGACAAGAGCTTCATTCTTCGTCTGTCCCCGAGAGTGTGTGACGGGACATTCTGTGCGGAACCCAAATTTGTGTACTTTCATTGCGAGTATGATCCCAGAAGTTTTGGATGGGACGGTGTGAAGGGAGATTGTCTCTGTCTGATCCTGGGAGTGTGTGATTGGATGATGTGGAGGGAGATTCACTCTGTGTCTAACCCCGGAAGTGTGTGATTGGATGGTTTGATGGGAGATTCACTCTGTTTCTGATAACTGGATTGTGTGTTGAGAAAGTCTGGTGGGAGATTAACACTGTGTCCAAGCCCAGGATTGTGTGATGGGACGATGTGGAGGAAGTTTCACTTTGTACCTGACCCCGAGAGTGTGACGGGACGGTGTGCAGAGATTGTATTCTATGTCTGTCTTCCGGTGGATGTAGGCGATTGACTTTTACTTGTTCGGAATTTTCAAGGGACTTTTGAGGATGGTATTTCATTCTGTATTTGACCAGTTGTGTGTGATGGGCCGGTGAGGAGGGATCCTCTTTCTGTGTCTGACACGCAGCGGATGTAATGGACAGTATGCAGGGAGATTCACTGCTCCTTGTTCCTAACTTTCAGAGCAAACGTTTTCCCAGGAATGGATCAGAAATGAAGACGGGTGTTATTTTATATCCACGTTTAAATATTACTACAAAGAGGCGAAAGAGTATTGTTTGAGCACTGATTCTAAACTTCTTGAAATAAATTCAGCGGAAGAAGAGGTACGTGTCATGATCGACGGAAGATTTATCCACACCAGAGTGAAGCTCCCTCCACACCGTTTGATCACACACTTCCAGGGTCAGGCACAAGGTGAAGCTCCCCCCTTCTAGTCCCAGCACACACTTCCAGTGCCAGAAATGGAGAGAATCTCCTCCACACTATCCTATCACACATTTCCGGGATCAGACACAGAATGAAGCTCACTCCACACCGTCACATTACACACTCCCGTGGTAGGACACAGAGCGCTCCCTCCATACCGTCTCATCACACACTCCCGGGCGTCAGACACAGAGTGAGGCTCCCTCCACACCGTGCCATGATTTTCTCCTGTTGTGAGACACAGAATTAAGCTCCTTTAACACCATCTCTTCACACTCTCCTGGAGTCGGACATAAAGGTACTCTCCTTAAATTTTGCTCGAATTCAATCATTAATGATAGCAATTTAATTTCACAGATTTTTATTAGCAAAGCTGTCCACGACCAAGGCATTTCATATTGGATTGGAAAATGCAAAGACGGGTGAGATATGGGATCTTGCAAGTTTCTGAGAAGAAAGTGGGCCGTCGGATTGATACAGGTTGCGAGAGGCGAGTGGGCAGTGGATTTATTTTGGGGACTGGCACAGGCTGCGGGAATATTGTGTGCAGTGGGATTAGTTTGTGGTCAGACATGGTTGGCTAAAGGGAATGTGCATTGGCATGAGTTTGGAGACTGACAAGGTCTGTGGGGAGAAAATGGGGAATCGGGGCATTTTATTTTTTTTTAAGACAAAATCAAACCTGCCTCTGCAATCTACTGGAAACTTGTTCCACACAGCTACCACTCTCTGAGTAAAGAACTTCCCCCTTGTGTTGCCCCTAAACTTTTGCCTATTAACTCTCAACTCATGTCGTTTTGTTTGAATCTCCCTTACTCTCAGTAGTAAAAGCCTATCTGCGTTAAATATACCTATTCCCCTTGTAATCTTAAATCCCTCTGTCAATTCCCCCCTCAACCTTCTACTCTCCAAAGAATAAAGAGCTAACTTGTTCAACCTTTCCCGGTAAAATACGTGCTGAAACATTGGTTACGTTCCAGAAATCTCGTCGGTACTCTATTTATTTTTTGACATCTTTCCCATAATTCTCTGACAGAGCAGTACACAGAACTCCAAATTTGCCCTCACCAATGCCTTGTACAATTTTAACATTACATCCCAACTCTGATACCCATTGCATGATTTATAAAGGCCAGCATACCAAAAGTTTTCTTCACCATCCTATCCACATGAGATTCCACCTTCAGGGAACTGTGCACCATTATTCCTAGATCACTCGGTTCTACAGCATTCTTGAGTGCCCTACCATTTACCATGTATGTCCTATTTTGATGAGTCCTATCGAAAAGTAGCACCTCACGCTTATCAGCATTAAACTCCATCTGCCATCTTCCAGCTGGCCTAAATCACTCTGAAAGCTTTGAAAACATACTTCATTATCCATAACGACACCTATCTTAGCAACATCTGCATATTTACTAATCCAATTTACTACCCCACCATCCGGATCGTTAATAGATATGAAGAACAGCATTGGATCCAGCACAGATCCCTGAGGGACACCACTAGTCACCGGCCTCCAACCTGACAAACAGTTATCCACCGCTGCTCTCTGGCATCTCCCAACCAACCACTATTGAATCCATTTTACTATTTCAATATAAATACTTAACTATTTAACCTTTCTAACTGTCCTTCCGTCAAGGGCCTTGTCAAAGGCCTTACTGAAGTCCATGTAGACAAAATCAACTGCTTTACCATCGTCAGCTTCCTAGAAACCTCTTCAGAAACCTCAATAAGAAATAGTAAACATGACGTTCCACGTACGAATCCATGTTGACTGCACCTAATCAGACACTGTCTATCCAGATAATTATATATACCATGTCCAAGAATAGACAAGAGACAATAGACAATAGGTGCAGAAGTAGACCATTCGGCCCCTCGAGTCTGCACCGCCATTCTGAGATCATGGCTAATAATTCACTATCAATACCCTGTCCATGCCTTGTCCCCATAGTCCCTGCCTTGTCCCCATTATCTTACCCACCACTGACGTCAAACCGACAGGCCTATACTAGCTAGGTTTCCTCTTATAACTCGTTTTAAACAGCGGAACCACATGAGTAATACACCAATCCTCTGGCAGCATCCCCGTTCCTAATGACATTTTAAATATTACCGTCAGAGGCCCAGTTATTGTCCCAATCCACTCCTAAATCCTTTCGCATCTCCTCAAAGTTAGCCTATCTCCAATCAAAAATCTCAGCTCTGGGTCCAGTCCTATCCTCCATAACTAAATTTAAACTAATGGTATTGTGATTTTTGGACCCGAAGTGATCTCCAAATCATACCTCCGTCACCTGATCTATCTCATTCCCGAACAGCAGATCCGACACTGCCCCTTCTCTGGTTGGTACCTCTATGTATTGCTGCAAAAAAAAAGCTGTACTGCACACATTCTACAACTCCAAACCATCCAGCCCTTTTTCAGAATGTGCTTCCCAGTCTATGTGTGGAATATTGAATTCTCCCACAATCACATCCTTGTGCTTACTACAAGTATCTGCTATCTCCTAACCAATTTGCTCCTCCAATTCTCGGTTCACGTTAGGTGGTATAGAATTGTTACTACACCTTTCCCATTCCTCAAATCCACCCAGATAGCCTCCCTAGACGAGGCCTCTAATCTATCCTGCTTAACCACAGCTGTAATATTTTCTCTGACAAGCAATGCAACACCTCCGATTCAATCACACCTGAAGCAGCGAAATCCACGAATATTTAGCTGCCAATCACACCCCTCCTGCAACAATGTTTCACTAATTGCTACAACATCATCTTTCCAGGTATCCATCCACGCTCTAAGCTCATCCACCTTTCATACAATGCTCCTAGCATTAAAATAGATGCATTTAAAAAAACTCTCCTTTTAAAAAAAAAACCTCTTCCTCTCTGTTTATCCTTAACGTCGCAAACAACTGTGTTATCATTTTCTTCCTTCTCCCCTACATCTTCGGTTTGAGTGCTCCCCTTCTCTGTCACCTACCTATCCTCCCTCAGTGTCTACAAGCTTTCTTTATTTGTGACCTAACCTCCTCTCTCCTAGTCTCTGCAAATTGATTCCCACCCTCCAACCATTCTAGTTTAAAATCTCCCCAGTAGCCTTAGCAAATCTCCCGGCCAGGATATTTGTCCCCCTGGATTCAAATGTAACCCATCCTTTCTGTACAGGTCACACCTGCCCTAAAAGCGGTCCCAGTGATTCAGAAATTTGAACTCCTGACCACTGCTCCAATCCTTCAGCCAGGAATGTATTCTCCACCTCATTCCATTCCTTCTCTCACTGTCACGTGGCACAGGCAGTAATACTGAGATTACTACCTTTGCGGCCCTTCTTCTCCACTCCCTTCCTAGCTCCCTATATTCCCCGTGCAGGAACTCTTCCCTTGTCCTATCTATGTCATTGTTACCTATATGTACCACGACCTCTGGGTCCTCACACTCCCAAATCTGGATATCATGGACGCGATCCGAAACATCCCCGACCCTGGCATCAGGGAGGCAAACTACCATCCGGGTCTCCTGACTGCGTCCACAGAATCTCCCATCTGTCCCCTTAACTATCGAGTCCCCGATCACTACTGCCTTCCTCTTCCTTTCCCTAGGCTTCTGAGCTACAGGGCTGGACTCTGTGCCGGTGGCGCGGCCACTGTCGTTACTCCCAGGTAGGTTGCCCCCCCCCCAGCAGTACTCAATCAGGAGTACTTATTGTCAAGGGGTACAGCCACTGGTGTACTCTCTAGTACTTGACTCCTCCCCTTGCCTCTCCAAACCGTGACCCACCTGTCTGGCTCCCATGGCCCTGGTGTGACCACCTGCCTGTAACACATCTCTATCATCTCCTCCCTCTCACTGACCAGACGAAGGTCATGAGTCTACAGATCCAGTTCCCTATCACAGTAACTCTGGATCTGCTGCTCTGCGCACCTGGAGCAGATGTACACGTCCCGGAGACTAGGAGACTCCAAGACCTCGCACATCCGACACAGAGAACAATAATCTGCCCTCACACTCAGAATCACCCTTTTCCTCAAATAACGAACAATTAAAAGCTAATTCTACCTTCCCTCACCAGAATCCACCTGAGCCCTTTGAGCCAAAGCCCTTTCGCTTTCACTCTGCTCCCGGCTCACTCCGCTGCCAGCAAAACGACGCTGCCCGCTGTTCTATTTAAATATTGGTCGCTTCAATGCACAACGTCACACGTCTGAGCAATCCTGCCTCTCTTAACCGCGATCAGAAGCAGAAAAAATCAAAATGGCTCCCGCCGCACACCCGCTCTGATGCTCAGACTTCCTTCTCCAAATGCGGAAACTGACATGGGCTGAGGGACGAGAGTGAGAAGTGCGAGTCTTTAGTTGGTTGGCACATATTTTTAGGGAGAAGGCTCGGCATTGGGAATATTGTGGGGACTCGCACGGGACCTTGAGGTGAGGGAGCAGCTATGGAGCTCTTTTGGGATCTGACCCAGGTTGTCGGAGAGAGAGAGGTTGTGGAAGCAGTTTGGGGCCTGGCACACGTCTGTGGGGATAAATTGAGGGAGGGGTGTACTTTGGGAACAGACACAGATCTACCGGGAGAAAATGTTTCCGTGGGAGTACTCTGGGTACAGAGAGACGTCCGTCCGGAGAGCATGGGAAGCAGGAGATGTTTTGTTGACTGACACAGGTCTCTAAGAAGAGGGTTGAGGAGAGGGATTACTTCGAGGACCGGCACGGGAGAGTGGGGAGAGAGTCAGGCTGTGGGTTTAGTTTGGACTGACACTGATCTGTGGGGTGGGAGTACTTAGGCTGAAAAGTTAGGCCTATGGGGAGATAGTAAAGCAGTGGGAGCATTTCGAGGACTGACATGGGGCCTTGGGGGGACTGGCGCTGTGGGAATATTTTGTGGATTGACACGGGCATGTGAGGAGCAGGTTTGGTACTCTTATTATTCTGGTCTCTGACACCAATCTATAGGTAGAGAGTGGGGCAAGTGATTACTTTGCTGACTGACACAGGGGTGCAGGGAAAGAGTGGGTCAGTGGGAGTATTCTGCAGACTGATACAGTGCTGTGTTGGGAAAGTGGGGTTGTGGGAGATGTTGTGGTGCTACAGGTCAAAGGCGAGGGACGGTATCTGTGGTTTTGGGGACTGACTGCTGGAGGTGCGTTGAAATTGTTTACCCCTCTTTGACAGAGAAGTGGCTTCGAATGCCTTGGGCCGGATTAACGGTGGAGACTTTGAATGCGGTAAATGTACACCGTTCAGTGAGAATAAACCTTGCGATCAGGTTCGTACCCGCTTCATCTGTGAGAAGTCTGCACCTTTGTGCCCGGATATTTCTGAAAAGATCCAGGATCTCTGTCACCAACCAATGGGACCGAATTGAATATAATGATAAAACCGTCTTTCTCCTCCATTTCTCTTAACCACTCACACTACCCTTTCCGCGCCCCTGCCCCTCACAGTTACCCTATCCTGCTCTTTCCTTCTATCACAATCTTAGTCACCATCTTACCCTCTCTGTATCCTCGTCCGTCTAAAGACTCTCCCTCAGCCTTCTCCACTCCCGCTTCCTCTGTTTCATCCCCGTTTTCTTCACCCTGGTTTCTTGCCTCCCTCTCCCCCAATTCCCTCGTCCGTTTCCGGTCTCTCCCTCGATTCTCTACTCCGTCTGTACCCATTCTCCCCATTCACATTGTGTCTCTTTTGTCTACCCAAACTCGCTCCACGCTTCTATCTTTAGCTACTCTCACCTGAGCCATGTGCGTTAATGTTCTCGATACCCCAGTCCTGGTGAAATGGAGTGCACGCTTTCGCCTTATTTGTGTCTCTCGTGGTTTTGTACACCTCTGTAAGGTCACAGAAAAAAGTCACAGAATTCCCAACCTCGCTCCATAACTCAGTCCATCCTGTCCCGGTAGCATCTTCAGAAATCTCCCACTGCAATCTTTCCAGTTCGTTGAGATTTCTCTCAGAGCAAGGCAAGCAGAACTGAACTCCATACTCCAAGTGCGGCCTGACCGACGTCATCTGCAACTGCAACGTGATCTCCGACTCCCGGACTCAGTGTCCTGACGGATGAAGGCCAGCGTATCAAATGTCCCGTCCACCTGTATCGCATCTTTTCTACCGGATTCACGGTCTGTTTTATTATCTGTGACTTCGACCGCCTGAGATTTGTCCTACTGAAGAATCAGTAGGGCGCAAATGTGTAAAATTAATGTCAAATGCATAAAGCTAATAAATGCCGCAAAAAGTGGAGGTGGTGCTGTTGTGTTCAAGAATATGCTGGCGGAGGGGAAGAAGGTGTTCCTGGTTCATTGAGTTTTCAATCTCCTGTTCGTCGTCAACCCTCCTTCCCAGACGACCATCCTCGTCTCCATCATGCACGATTTCCCTACAGCCCTCCCCGTTTCCGCCACCACCATCTTCTTCTACACACCACGCCTCCATCACCCCTCCGTCCCCTACATTCCGTGACGTCTCCGTTATCTGCTCCTTCCCCAGCTCCTCTCTCCGTCTCCCTGACCTGCTCCATCCCCTGCAGGTCTTCCACGGTTCCATTAACCCAGTCCATCCTCTGCACGTCTCCCTCTCTCTGCGTTTATATAGAATTATGGGGAGAAAGGGGGAGAGGTGACTTCTGTTGTTAACCCACCCATCCCCGTTCCACCGGATGTCGGTCTCTCGGTTCTGAGCCTCTGCACTGTTCGTGTGAACTGGCCGATCGTTTGGTTCGACAACACTTCATCCCAGTGACTGATATCTCACCGTGTTCCCACCAAAACCACCTCCTCTTCCAATTCTCTCCTGTTCCTTACACACCCTCTGAACAGAAACACACACGTTCTCTGAGCCGGACACACAAATCAAGACTTCAGGAATGGCGGAGTTCTGGGGAATAGTGAGGGAGAAGAGCTTCGGAACATGGGAGTCTCTGAGTCTATAAACAGGTGTGTTGGATGGGACGTTGTGGAGAGACTTCCACTCAGTGTTTGAATGTATGTGTGAGTGTGTTTGTGTGTGTGTTTGTGATTGTGTGTGTGTGTGTGTGTGTGTGTGTGTGTGAGAGAGAGAGAGAGAGAGAGAGAGAGAGAGACAGTGTGTGTGTGTGTGTGTGTGAGTGTGTGTGTGTGAGTTTGTGTGTGCGTGTGTGTGAGAGTGTGTGTGTGTGTGTGTGTGTGTGTGTGTGTGTGTGTGTGTGTGTGTGTGTGTGTGTGTGTGTGTGTGTGTGTGTGTGTGTGTGAGAGTGTGTGCGTGTGAGATGAGCCAGAGTAGAGGGAAAGATTCGCAGGAATTTCAGTGGACTTCAGTGGAAGTCAGAGGGTACATTTAGGGCATTTTGTTTTATCGTCAAAGAGGAGAGTCTTGGGTCAGAGAGAAACACAAAACTGTTGGTTGATTTATTTTCAGTTTAGTTATTGTTTCTTTGTTTATAATCACACAAAGCAGTAGCAATGTCTGGAATGAGATTGGAATGCTCCTCTTGCAGGACGTGGAAAGGCAGGGAGACCTCAAGAGTTCCTGACAACTGCACCTGTAAGAGGGACATCCAGCTGCACCTTCTAACACTCTGCGTTACGGAGTTGTATCTGGAAATGAATGAACTCGGGATTAGTCGGGAAGCTGTGGAGGAGATAGGGAGGGCATATCTCTATACTTACAGGTGCAGGACACAGGAAACTGAGTGATAGACAGGAAGTTTTTCGGGTCAAAACAGCCGGAACCAGTGCAGAGACCCCTTGTGGCGAAGCCGCTCAATAACAGGTCTACCACGTTGGATATTTCTGGATGGGAAGAGAGAGGTGAGAATGACCAAGCAGGGGAAGTCTCACCGGTCAGGTCTCTGGAAGTGAGTATGGTTCTGTGGCTCAGAAGGGAAGAGGGTGAAATGGAGCGAGCTGTATCGATAGGGTTGTCTTTGTTAGGGGATCGTCAAATATCTACTGAGTACGAGACTCCTCGATGGTATGCGGTCCTTAGCGTCGCCAGTATACAGGTATGAAAAGGGAGCCGGTTCACCAAACTTATCTTTGTGCAGGTGTGGCAAAAATTAGAAGGAACATTCAGTTTAAAATGTGGCTAAAATGTTAGGGTTGGAACAAGATCTTCAGTTATGTGAATCACTGGGCTCTCTTCCTCAGAAGGTGCGACCTCTACAGACCAGACGGTTTCCTATCATTTCAATTCAATTCACTTTAAGTTTAATTGTAATTTCTTCACACATCAATACCCATGAATACAGCCAGGACGAAGCTGCTAAACACAATATGCAACTGTCACACACGGCACATGCACCCATAATATATAAAACATAGAAAAACAGCATTCATATGTAGGATATCTGTAAAATTATTTACAAGCACACACACGGGCGCAGACACATATATATGCATATAAGCAGCTTGAGGTCCTAGGTACTTTAAAAGCCACCAAAATCTACAAACTACAACTAAGCTTGTCCTCTGCCGAGCAAACGCTGTGGGGTAGCACAACAGTCCTGCCTGTCTGCCGCGACACCACCCCACGTTGTACAGCTGCTTTATTATCTACGCCATCGAGCAACCCTCTCAGTTTACACCTGGACCGGAGTGGAACTAATATCCCAGCGGGAAGGTTTGTAATTAAAATTGAGGTCTTTGTGGTGTTTAAGCAAGAGTTGCAGGGGGATGATAACCAGAGTGCTTGAAAGGATAGTGTAGTCGTTGTTGGGACAGATGTTATCAAGACCAGAGACAAAGTCAGCAAGCAAAATGTTGTGCCTGCGGAGACTCACATTCTGAGCTGCGTACGTTCCAATGCAGTAAGCATTTACTAAAGGCAGATGAGCTCAGTTTCGGGGCCATCGACTGGAAACATGATAGTTTAACCATTCGTAAGACTTGTTTGCAGGAGGAGCAGGTCTGTTAGCTCGTCCTTCCAGATAAACGTGTTTCAGTCGTGCTACTGCATATATGATTTCGGCTGAGGCGAGGCTTTAAAGGTGGAAGTGAGGAATAAGAAAGTTATGAACTCGTTCACGGGGCTACATTATCGACCACCGTACAGTCTGGGGATTTAGAGGAACAAACCTGCGGAGAGTTCGGAGTCTGTTGTCAGAGACATCAGGTTATTTTAACATTCTTGATACTGACTGTGAGCTTCATACTGTGAAAGTTTTTATTATCGGTTCTATGCCTCAGCAGGAATGCGTGTGAAATATGGCGACCTGAATCGATAGGGTTGTCTTTGTTAGGGGAACTGAAAAACGGTACTGTGGATGACAGCGAGATTCCTCGATGGTATGTGGTCTTTATCATCACCAGTATACAGGTAGGAATAGGGAGCCTGTTTTCCAAACTTATGTAAGTGTAGGTGTGGCCAAAATGAGAAAGAGCATTCAGTTTAAAATGCGGCTAAAGAGTTAGTGTTGGAACGAGGTCTTCAGATATGTGTATCACTACGCTATCTCCCTCGGGAAGTGCGAACTCTGCAGAGGAGACGGTTTCATATAATTTCACTTCAATTCAATTTGTTTAATTGCAATTCCATCAAACATGAACGCCCATGAACACAGCCAGGACCAAGTTGCTAAAAGCAATACCAGTTGTGACACACGGCACAAAGCACACATACTATGTATAAAATAAAAAATATAGCAAGCATATGTAGGACATCAGTAAAATACTTACATGCATTATGTACATACGCGCGCGTATATATACAACTGAACTTGTCTTCTGCCGAGCGAACGCTGGGAGGCAGCACCGAGTCATGCCTGGGAACCACGACACACTGCCCCACTTTTTCAGCTCCTTCATTTTCTCTGCCATCAGGCAACTCTCTGAGTTTAAACCTGAACCGGAATGGAACTAACATCCCAGCGGGAGGGTTTGCCCGTGAAAAGAGGTCGGTCTGGTGCTTAAACGAGAATTGCAGGGGGATGAGAACCTGAATGCCTTAACAGATAGTGGATTCACTGTTGGGACAGATGTTGTAAAGACCTCAGACAAATTCAGGAAGCAAATGATTGAGCCTGCTGGGACTCATGTTCTGAGCTGCGTACGTTTCAATGCACGACGTATTCAGGTTTATATTACAAGGAGACGCAAATAGACCAGACAGAGTGTATATTTTACCCCCGGGATGGAAATGTCTTACAACAGATTTCCCGCATTAAGGTGAGAGTAGGTATGTTCCCGGGAGGTGAATGTGGCAAGTGTGTTTTTTCTCACAGAGATTGGTGTGTGGTGGGAACGCGCTGCCAGCGCTGGTGGTGGAGGCAGATCCATAGAGGCGTTTGAGTGGGTCTTCACAGGCACGTATGTGTGCAGGGAGAGGAGCAGACGGACATTGTTTCGGTAGAAAGGGTATAGTTTATTTAGTATATCACAAATATTTGGTCCAAAGCGTCTGCTCTGCTCTTTGATTTAGATTCTCTGCTCTATAAAAAGAGAAGAGAACGATTTCTATTCATCGGGTAGGAAGAGTGGGGAGGAGGGGTGGGAATAGGTAGAACAAGGAATTTGACGATTTATCGACGAACAGAGGGAACGACCAATTCACGGACGGCATAGGCTATGCAAAAGACACGCACCGACGCCAACTTCAAAGGGACATTGAAAAAACCCTTACAGTGTTTCACCCACACAACCCTCGTCGTGTCACGAACACGCCCCTCATGGTGCCACGGACACACTGACAGACCCTGAACTGCAACACGAAAACCTCATCGCCGTGTGAAAAACACTCTCCCTCTAAAAATACATCCTCGACTCCGTCAAACACCCCCTCAACTATCCACACCTCATCGCCGTTTGCATACCACTCTTCCCCTAAAAACAACATTAACGACTATTCACACGCCTTCTCACCTACTGCACTGCTTGCCCCGTCACACCTCTCTCCACTACACCATTCGTGTCTTCATCACCACTCTCTCTAACAAGCTGCTCTGCAAAGCGATACAACCCCTTCCCTTCACACTTACTCGTTTTCGTTATCCCCGGCCTTCACTACGCGCCTCCCCGTCTCCCTGAATCGCCGCATCGCTTGAACACCAGCCAGTGTTCGTCAAACAATCCGTCTCCTACACTCCTCCCTGTCTCTGTCACAGCTTACTGATACAACACTCATCCCGTTACTATAAGCTCTCCCTTCATTACAGGCGACCCTCGTCACCGCGACTCATTCCTTCCCCGGCACACTTCCATTCTCCCTGATCACTTACCTTTCTTGCGCCCCTCCCTGTCTCCATTATCTGCTCAATCCCCGAACACTATCCCCATCTCCGTCGCCACCCCATTTGCCTCCCTCTGTGAGGAGTACAAGGAAACGTAACGTGTGGTGTTACACCTCCCCTATTCTACCGGATACCTGTCACCATGTTCTGAACAACTCTACAACTCTGCATGAACAGGCCGGTCGTGTTGTTCAACAGCAGTTTCATTAGTGACTGCAATCTAACCACCCTTTCCGTGGCCTCCTCTCTCCACCCCTTCCTTACTCTTCCATCAGCACGCCATCCGGTCACAACCACAGACACAAAAAATTCCAGACTACCGGAACGCCGAAGTGCTGGGTATTGAGGAGTGGGGAGACCGGGAGGGTGGAAGCTGGACTCCTACTTTCTGACTCTGCGGGAGGTGCTTCACATGTCTGTCCCGGGGAGTGTGATGGGACAGTGTGGAGGGAGATTCACTCTGTATCTGTCCCCGGGAGTGTGATGGGACGGTGTGTAGGGAGATTCACTCTGTGTCTGTCTTGGGGAGAGTGTGATGGGACAGTGTGGATGGAGAATCACTCTGTGTCTGACCCCGGGAGTGTGTGATGGGACAGTGTGGAGATTCACTCTGTGTCTGTCTTGAAGAGAGTGTGATGGGACAGTGTGGATGGTGAATCACTCT